>NC_052501.1:16008089-16053282 GCF_016617805.1 Bactrocera tryoni | reverse complement strand
TCATCGCTCAATTGTTTAGACTTTCTTTCCTCACCAAGAACCTGTGCATCAATTTCTATAAAAAAAAACTTTTTTATTTTACAAGATATTTTATCACAATTTGGCATGAATTGTTGTTCAAGGCAACGATGCAGACTCCGAAGAAATTGTTCTGATCGGACTACTATAGTATATAGCTGTCGTACAAACTGACCGATTAAAATAAAATGATTTTTATTTGTGCGGGGTATTAGAGCATCAATGCAGTCGAAATTAATTTTTTTGTTTGGTTTTATTTAAGTTTCTATTATATTTTACTAGCAACTTACTTACAATGTACAAAAGTATGAAGGTACATTAAATTAATAAAAAAATTGATTATCATTTTTCACCTTTGTAATTTAGTAATTATAAAAAGCCGGCTGTTTATGGTAATGATCAGCTGAGTCAATGTACAAACGAGTTTAAAACCTTTATTCATTTAAGCCGCGTGTTAAAAAACATTTAGATCGATATAACGAAACATGAATTTAGTTTTTTATAGTTGAAAAGAAAAAAAATAATTTGGGTTTAATTTAAAGGTGAACCAATAATTATTAATAATACATACAGTGTTGTGCAAAACAAAAGCAACAAATTTAGTTCAATAATAATTTTTGTTATACTTTTTCCAAAATATATTTTAACAAAAATTTTATAACAGAAAATAAAATACTTGTAAAAAGTGTAACTAAAACATTTTCCAATTAATTGCTCTTAGTAAATATTGCTGAGAAAAATAACAAAATATACTTCACAGTCAATTAGTAAGTGTGCAAAACTAAAGCAACACATTAATATTTTGTATAAGAACCCTTAGCTTTTATAACCTCAGCACATCTTCGGGGCATTGATGCTATCAAATTATCAATTGTGGTTTGTGGGATGTTTATCCACTCCATTTTTAATGTGTCAAAGAGTTCTTCTCGGTTGCCAAAACGCCGACCAGAAACTGCTCGCTTTAAAATGCCAAACAGGTTCTCGATTGGATTCAAGTCCGGGGATTGAGCAGGCCAATCAAGAACTTGAACACCACTGACCCTAAGATAGTCTTTTACCAGCTTAGATGTGTGTTTCGGGTCGTTGTCGTGTTGAAAGACCCAAGAAAGTGGCATATTCCACTCAGCATATGGTAGCATATTTGTTTCCAAAATACTTTTGTACAAAAACCTGTCCATTATTCCATCTATTTTTTTAAAAGGACCAACCCCGCTGCCGGAAAAACACGTCCACACCATAATGCTACCGCCACCATGCTTGAAACTCATCCTACAGTTCCTTGCACTATGGCGTTTACCTTTATGCCGGCGGACTGTACTCATTCCATCCGAATTAATCATATTAAACTTTGATTCGTCGCTAAATAAAACGGTTTTCCATTTAGCAACGGACCAATTACAATGTGCATTGGCGAAATTCAATCTAGAAAAAAAAATTTGGTTGAATTGTGATCAATATATAGAAGCCTATGATGTTAGGTGTCAATATACCTTTTTTGCAAGTGTTTTTTTGTAAGCATTGGTTTCTTCGCTGGTCTGTAACTTCGCAAGTTGTTTTCGATTGCTCGTCTACGAACTGTACTTGCATGAATATTTAAATTAAGAGTTCTTACAACTTCATTTGAAGTGGCAAATGGATTTTTCTTAAAAACTCTACACATTTGCATATCAGTTCGAGGGTCAGTTTTACGCGGTCGTCCGCTTAAATGCACTGTCGTAACACTTTTGGTCAAATAATACTTTTTAATTAGTCTACAAATGATAGATCTATTGATATTATATTTTTTAGCTATTTTACTTTGAGAGTCTCCGTTACGATAATCAGTTATAATGCTCATTTTCAAACTATCGCAATACTTTTCTCGCGCCATTTTTTGCTCCCAATATATAAAACGAACTAATTTTTATTTTGCTCTAAATAGTTATATGCATTAGTAAAACAACACCTGCATAACTGTAAATCCGTTATTTTCCAAAAACTTCGTCGCCTACTACCTTAAAGTAAATTGTTGCTTTTGTTTTGCACAACTCGAATTCAAATATGATTATTTTTTGTTATTTTTGCATTTATTTAATACCGCTTGATGAAGTGTACCGGTGCTTAAATTGCTTCTTACCCATAAGTAAACATACACTTGAGTGAAATTTTTTTTTTAGCTCTGTTTCTTTTGTTGAAAATGTCAATGGAAACCTTATAGCCGTTTTGTTGCTTTTGTTTTGCACAGCACTGTATATTTTTTAATTATTATTATTAATGTACTCATATTACGCTTTCGCTTACTCGAAATGATAGTTTTTCAGCGACCGCTCTAACATTTTAACCACTCCACCCACCACCTGTTACACCTTTGACCCAGCAGCTTTCACCTTGACTCACCAATTTCCCGCTTATCTTTCAATTTATCTGCACCACCATACCACCAGTGCTGGAATTCTTCAACACTGAAACTGGGCGACCTGCGTTCCTTCTCCAAATCGGGATTAACCCGTGCTGGTATGAGGCTCTTACTCGTCGGCATTTCTAAGATTATATTTTTAATCTATATTTTTATTGCAAATATTATATTTTATTTGTGTAACTAAGATTCTACTACCATCACAGCCTATTTGCGCACAACAACTGCGATCAGCGTTAAAATAGTCGCCAAGTTAAAGCAAAAGTATGTATATTTTGAGTCAAAACAAGTCGGAAGCTTTTTGAAGAGACCGCTCACAGGCAATAAAAACAAACGATCATTTGTTGCTCTTTGCTCAAATGAAGAGAAAGAGAGAAATGAGAGTGTGATGTCTTGCGCTCATCTTTGAAGCTTTCTTATCACTGCACTATTGGTATACAAATATTGTTTTGAATATGTAATACATCCCCTCGGCGGGCAAAGGCTAATTTTTTTTGTTTTACCAGGCGCTAGAGTTGCACTAATTTGTGATTTTGCAAGTCAGCGTGCTTAAGAATACATTATCATGTTGTTTTTGTGGTGGTTTTGTTACAATAATGTTTATTTTTTGCATTTTCTTATTTAATTTATATTTTTTTGTTTTCATTCTCTATATGTACATATGTATATACATATACATATGTACATATGTATATATTAATTGCTATCGTTAGGGTTCTTAGATCTTATCTTGTACTTGGTTCTCATATAATTCTAATAAAAGCCAAAGTTCCATTTCACTTGCTATTTTCTAGATAAGATTATATTACACCATATCAAGAATCTGCCACAAAAGCTTGTTTTTAATTTGTTTACCTTAATCTAAAGTTGTTATAATTGCTTTTAGTTACAAACCGACCGATATACAAAAATAATGTACCGACTTGTACTATTATTAATAATATTATTATTGGAAAATAAGTTATTTATAATGCTGTCATCCCAAAGAATTTGTGTTGCAAAAGTCTCTTTCAATTTTCTTGTACTCTCTAGTTTTTCTCTTTTAAAATTGCTTTCAAAGATTTCCAGTCGTAGACTGACCGCTTTCGAAATGTATAAAAAAAACTCGATTATTTTAGTCTAGGTAATTGAAAAAACTTGCCGAGAACTTTTATTTATTGTCAACGTGACAGAGCTCACGAAGCATTATTAACAATAAAAAATGGTAAAGTTTTTCTATACAAAAAAAACCATTTCACAAAAGATACAGTAACTAGTTAGCATTATAAATTTGTCAGCTTAAACTTTCTTTAGTTCTACTACTATAACATCAGTCTAATAATAGCTGGGTTATTATAAGCTACTGAATCTAACATCTCTTTAGAATTGCTCTGTTTTAATATGAGAAACGAATATACTTCAAAAATTCTCTGAAACCTAACAATGCAAGCTTTGTATCAAGCAGCTGTTGTCAGGATGTGTAGGGTTAGGTTTAATGGTCGATCAAAAAAAGGGATTTCACTAGCACAACTTATAACACCGCTCCGTTGTGGTACCAAGAACTCTTATTAGAATTTATTATAACGACCCTATTAAATCGACAAAACGCTTTGAGACGAACATAAATTTGTTGATGCGACCAATATCAGTTGAGGCTATGTCTGCGGGTACGCCGAAGGTATGGCTGCCGAGATGTTTCAGCCCCAGTCTCGCAAAGGCTGGCCAATGTAGGAGAAAGTGCCTGGATGTTTCCACCTCACCTGTTATGTCAAATCTCCCAGAAATCCTAAGTAAAATAAAAATTTTCGGCAGTGGTCAGTTGAGACATATAGTGACCCGAGAAAGAGTTTCGGTGATATTCGTATTTGTAGGATTTTTTTAACTTTTCAGGACTTTCTCTCGCAATGAAATTTTCAGAGTTGGATAAGAAAGAGCTGTCGGCCCACAATTCCGGCCACCAATAGCTTCGCGCAAACCACTCAAATATTACTTTTTACAAGTTTGACCGGTCAGAAGGATCTCGGAGTGCACCACACCTCGATAATCGAAGAAAGCTGTAAACTTAACATTAATTTTTGACCTGCTTTGATGTGGTTTTCTCCGTTCCGGCTCACCTTTGCCACGATATTCGGCCGATTGATCGTCTGTTTCCGGTTCGTAAGCATAGATCCAAGACTCATCGTCAGTAATAATATGTTTCATGGCATTCCGGCAGTAGAAAAGCATTGTTTTATCCGTTAACGCGACGCTCTTTTTCGAAAAAATTTAGAGATTTTGAACCCAATCGTGCTTTCACTTTTCTTAGGCCCAAATTAGCTTTCAAAATAGTTTTCACTGAACCTGCCGATGTCAGTAAGACCTCTGACCGTGAATCGTCGATTCACCAATTTCCTAATTTTATTAACGTGTTGATGTTGATGGCCGTCCTGCACATGGTTTGTCGGCAGCAAGTTCTCTACCCTCTTAGAATATTTTGAAGACATTCTCTAGATCTTAATCGGTAAGATTTGAATAAAATAGATTTCTCAGTGAAGGCTCAACTTCGCCACTATTCGATTTGACTATTTCTAGTTGAGTGAGATCTAACTCATAATATTTTTAGGTGAAGCAAGCACCTGTGTGAGCCAGACTCCCCCTAGCAAATTAAAAATATTTCATGTTATTTTTTTCAAGTACACACGATTTATTAACAAAATTTGAAAGCTTTTTTCAAAACATACTATATACAACCAAAACCATCTTCTACCTTATTAATATATACAAAAACTTGGTTATAAATTAGACTTAAGAAAAGGTTTTAAAATTGTATGGAAAGATTTTGGCACGGGTTGTTGATTCAACGGACTCTGCTTGGCTACAGCAAAGAGGCTCTCGTATACATTACCAGCATAGGAGCCCAAGGTGGAACTCAAAGCGCGATCATGAAAGTCGAAGCCATCGACCATCGCCACAGCATCCGGCCGCAATTTCTTCAACGCCGTTTCGAGGCGCGTTTGCAGCGTGCGCAAATCAGAGTCGCTTAAGCTGATACACTAGATCGAGATGAGATCGTGTTAGTAAAAGAAAAATATAATGATGAATTGGCTCTCCGTTCACCTGCATTATGGCACTCAAGTGACGTTGTGCTGTATGCACCAAATAGAGTTCGAGAAGATTCTGCAACACACGATTGAATGCAGCAGAACGCTCTTCAGCGGCAGGTCCCGTTACATGAGCCAGGAATGTCGCGGCAATAAATGAGCGGCCATGGAGCTGAGGTATGAAAATTACATTAAAAAAAATACATATATCTTATCTAAATGTGGATTTAGGAGTATAGTAAAAATGGAGGTTATAGTTCGGTATTCGGCAACGAATGGAGATACATATGAGTTTTATGCTGCCTCCAAATGAGCTAGTATATACATATGTATATTGTGAGTGATTATTTCGGACAGTAGTACATTTAATCACGATTCACATGGATTTCGTCCGAACAGTATGTATTCTTCCCTCAAACTAGAAGCCTTTTGGTCGGTTACTTCGTAACTAAGATTAAACCCTTATATTCTACGTACATACCTCTGCGGCTTGTGTCAACTCCAGGCCCGTATTGTTGGCCGCTTCTTCTTGGGTTTGACCCTGCTTCAGACGTTGCGCCATATTCTCAAAAGCCAAACGTACTTTGCTGCAAATTTAAAACCATATATTAGTCACGATCTGGAAATCCTTACCACCGCTGACTCACTTCGCTGCTGCATACTGTATCGCACTAACAATATTCGCCAAATCACCCGTCCATTTGCCGAACCCATTGCCTTGCGCCGGCGCTGCTAAATAACTCGCTGTCGGTGTGAGTGGCTTACCTTCACTAGCAGCGCGCCATGATTTCATAAGAAAGCGACCGACCTGTAAGAGCAGCACGGTGTTCTCACCCTCATAGGTGCAAGCAGCCGCGGCAGACGCCACCATTATATGCAAATTGGCTGAGGTCAAGTAACCATGACCACCGCAAGCTAAACGTAAGCGTTCGGCACCCGCATTTGCATCAGCTGTGCAAAGTGCCTTCAAAGAGCACGCCAAGTTGTGCAATTCCGGTAGACGTGTGTAATTACCACGCTCAATATCACCGTAGGTCTCATAATACATTGACCACAGCGATTTTGTGGCGAGGTGATGTGCGACTGCCGTAGCAATTTCGGGAAAGAGTTTCATTTGTTGTGTTACATGATCGATAATTTGTGGTTCGGGTTCATTCGGATTGATGGGACTTTGACGACGCACAGCTGAGTAGCGTGTTGCAATTGTAGCTGCTGAAGCAAGCAGCTGTGCATTATCTGACGCAATCATACAACGCATCATCACCATGGTGAAGTAGGTGAGCACGGAAGCGGGACTCTTCACGAACGTGCCGTCTGGGTGTACTTTAGCATTTCGCATCATCATATTCGTGCGTGGTATGCGTACATTTTTGAAGCCCAAGAAACCGTTGTTAGCGCCATAGAAACCCATTTTATGCCCGATCTCACCAATATCGATGCCCGGCAGCGGCATATGTGTTTCTTCGTCGCGCAACTGCACGAAAAACATTTGTACGCCCTTCGGCTCATTGTCGATGTACAGCTGAGCCACCAGCAAGCAATAATTACAGCTGTGACCCACTGAAGGTGAGAGATTAATAAACTAAAAATTAAACATTGAAATTGTTTACTCACAGCCGCCCGGCCACCATTTGTATGCGGACAGCGTCGGCGTATTCAGCACGAACTCCTGCGTGGTACGATCATAGTCGGCGCGTGTCTCTAGCCCACGCAAGAATGTGCCATGTCCCAATTCAGTTTGTGCATAAGTGCCCGTAATTTCGAAGTTCTCAACGCGTTTGCCAAAGCGTTCCCACTGCTCTTGGTTACCTTGCATTTTGATCGCGTCCACCATCATCGCGAACTGAACGACAAATGGGTTGCCAGCCGGAGTGGCACCCCATATCCAAGTGGACGAATAAAGCTTGCTGAAATTGTGAATGTTTTGAGCCCGCTAAGGATACACAATTTAGTGGTATTTGGTCTTACGGCCATATATCATTGCCGCCAGGGTTGATGCGTTGCTGCATGGCACGCAACTTTTTTGCCACCTGAAAGGATTGCTTTAACGCCAACTCGTAAATCTCTTCATGTGATTTATAGTGTAGAAGTGTATTGTGCTCGGTCATATCGTTGAAGAGCTCATGTTCTAAGTTTGAAAAAATTTAGAATAATAAGAAAAAATACTTAACCATAGTTATTAAAAAGGGTGTTTCCTACACATGTGATTTTAAAGAAGAAATCAACGCATATAATTTAATATTATGGCCAAAAATCTTTATTTAAAATTTGATTTTCGGCACGAAACTGCCGCGGCTGGCTCGAAAAGATTCCAGCCGGGAGACCCAATTTTCGGATGTAAGCAGTAAAGCGGCGAATATTCTCTTCCAAGACCTTGATGGTATCGGATTTAACAGCGCAAACAAACGTCATTTCATAACCCCACAAAAAAAAGCCCAGCGGTATTAAATCGCAAGAACTTGGAGACCACGCCAAAAGCCCATGACGCAGCAAAAGTTTTTCGTTTGATGTGCGCTATGTAGCGCCGTCTTGTTTGAACCAAAAGTCGCTCATATCAATATCTTCCGGTTCAGCACGAAAAGTCACAAATCATGGCGCTCTCCTAGTCCCAACTGATTGTTGTTGTAGCGGCCGAATTGAACCGAGTTGATGGTCGGACAGCCGGATAAAAAATCCGTGTCCGTTCCGGTTACTTAGACCCGGCCGTCGTGGGACGAGGTCCCAACTGGTCGTTGTGGCCGGCTTTATTTTTATGAACCAATTATTTGATCTTCCCAAACAGCGAGGATGTAACGAGGTCTCAACAATGGTTTGTAGATTATGATCACTCCAAATGCTACGATTTATTTTATTAACCAACTAAAGATAAGCTTCATCATTGTACGAAATTTTCTTCGGGGTCGGCGATCATCTCCTTCCGCGAAATCTTCCATTAAATACTCTTTTGGTTGCTTCTTCTTCACTTTTTCCTCGAAGACCTGAGATGTCTGGCGGTGGTTTCGGCATAAATGTTTGTCTTTAGCGCGACAATAGTCCGAGGTTCTTCTCCACTTTCGATATACATTTTTGTCTCCGAGGTTTGCTGCCTTACAATTTTCAGTAACCCAACAAAAAGCAGTCAGAGACCTGAGATCTGGTTAGCTAGTCAATGACAGTTCTTTTCGACATTCAAGATGGCTTGCCATCTTTTTGAAACTAGTAACCGCCAACATCTTTTGCACACATATTCGGGAAGTCATATTATTGAGCCAATATCCATTAACAACGATTAAAAATAAATTATCTGGACTTTTTTATTGCAATTCATGACGCTCATTGTAACAACAGATAAACAAAAAAACAACCGACATAAAATACGCAAGACCATAAACTAAAATTTTTATCCGATTCAATGAACTTTGGATTCATCTTCTGAGCTGTTGCTTCTTATTGTCTGTTTAGGTTTTTTACAATGACTTTCATTATTATCGATTAGCGGTTGTATTGCTTAATCGAAATATTATAATTTGCATACACAGGTGAAAGTATATTCATACAGTCCAACAACATAGGTATAACACATGTTGGAAATGTTCAAAGTTCAGCATTTCGAATTATGAAAACTAAAACACTCATTACCCAGTTCTCTCTTGAGGCGTAACTTCTCCGCCCCACCATGCCACCAACGCGCAAATTCGTCAACACGGAAACTAGCTCCATCCCGTTCCTTTTGCAGATCTGGATTAACAAGTTCCGATACCAAATTCTGCTTGGCAGGCATTTTTTACAATTTTTTTTATTAAAATTAATTTAATTCAATGAAAAATATTTAACTGCAAACTATTTGTCACACTGTTTATATTTGCTGAATTCTTACACACTTTATAGTTTCGCTAAGCACGTTCGTGCACCGACTGATCGTCATGCTCTTCAGTCAACCAACTCTTATGTACCTTCGACAGTTCTTTAGTGTGGTTTGAGTGAGAAAAGCTCTATTGCGGTACTAGTTATAGCAGATAAGGTGTGGTGTGGGCAGAGATGAAAGCAATCAGCTTAAAAACAAATACAAAGAAGCGTGTTGGTAAACAAAAAGGGAAAAAGCTCGATGATAAGCGAGAATATTGTGTATTAGATTTTTGTTTTGATTCATCAAATCTATAAAAATATATTGTATTGCGTACTCAGTTCGATTTGAGAATGTGAGATCAAAGTAATCTTAAAGGGAGGTAAAATTTGTGATATTTTTTAGGATTCTCTTTTCTTAGCTATTGTTGAGCAGCTGGATAGCAAGTACGTTATCATGGGCCTCCAATCGAGGGAGGTTTAATTTCCATTACAGTAGGCATCTTTAGATCTCTAAAGAGTTTCGACGTTCCTCACCCAAAATATGTACCCACTAGGTTAGGTTAGGTTAATCTGGTAAGCCAATAAGCCATGAATATACCAGTCTTGGTCCTTTGCGATAATAGATGGAGTTCAGTTATTAAGTCCAAGAGAAGGAGTCATCCTTTAGGACCATTGCGCTTGTCGCGAAGTTAAATAGTCTCTGTGACCTCACTACCGATACCTCCTTCAGTGTATCATACCGTGGGGACCCCAGATGCTTATTGCGTAGTTTGGCCAATGCAGGACAACTGCACAAGGGATGCTCCATTGTTTCCCTGGTGCCCCGCTCTAAGCATTTCTTACAGTCCTCTCAATTTGTCAGACCATTCTGCGACCGTGTACTGCCACCAGACAGTGGCCAATTAGTATTCCCATCATGTTCTTGCAGTATCTTCTATCGAGTAACAATATGAATTTTATGTACTTCCGATCCACCGTTTTGCACACGACTTTGCAGTTTTGCAACGAGATAGCTCGTTCCATCGGGCTTTGA
The DNA here is from genome assembly GCF_016617805.1 of Bactrocera tryoni. Lineage (NCBI taxonomy): Eukaryota > Metazoa > Arthropoda > Insecta > Diptera > Tephritidae > Bactrocera > Bactrocera tryoni. Next base: position 16,042,952 of record NC_052501.1, on the reverse strand, counting down.
TTAATCCTTACCATGCTTCTGTCGAAATCGTCATATAGACATGCAATGTGGATCACGTTTTCGGATGTTAGTCGTACACCATTCTTGGCCATCCCGCGAATCTTGGAAAAACTTTATTTTGCAAGGCTTAGACCAGATGGGTCTAAATATTACCTTATGTAAGTCCATACTTATATTGCTATTTAGACATTGGAGGGATTTTGGAGCTGCTAAACCCTTAACCGGCGCTATGTAGGGTCTCTTGAATTACACGTGGTATGTATTTCCATGTGGCATACATTGTCTTACCAATTATAAGTCCCAGATATTTTGCGCTTGTGCTTGTTGGTAGCAACTGACCAAAATTGTGTACATATTTTGAGTCTGAGGGCATACATCATTTACACTCGTATAGTCTTAATGGCAATGTTTTATTTGGTGAGCCACGGTTCTAGGTCAATTGCTTACACATTTTCTTAGAGACTGCAGCAGGATTGCCATTCCACGCCAGCAACACAGTGACATGCGCATTGGTAACCATAATTATGGAGTCAGGATTGACAATGCGGGATTCGCTGTTTAGAGAATGTAGAGCAGGGGGGCAAGAAAGCTTCCTTCAGGTACACCAGCGTGTATTGGTCTCAGATCCGACCCAGCATCACAACACAAGCGTAGAACATATGTTTACGCAGGTATAATTATAGCAGCAGGTCGACAGACAAGTGTAGATAAAAATCAAGCCATTGCACCAGAATAACACAAAAAACAAAAACACACGGACCAGGGCTCTTATGCAAACTAAAGACAAACATTTCTAAAAGCGCAATCACGGCCATCATTTGAGACCGCGCTTTTCCTAACCATTTTGTGTAAAATAGAGATCACGAACACAGCGTTATTATATTTTTGTTCTTGGCCTACTAGTCTCTGGTGATCGCTATTCGTGACCGATCCTTCCCGCGACAGTCGACGAACCGGAGGGGATCCGAATTTATATCGAGAAATTCTGGAAATATATGTATTTGAGAAGATTTTTTTTTCTCTACAACAACCACAATAATCACAACATTGGCGTGGACTTGACTGCCTATGTTTGTGCTGTGAATTTTTTGTAAATTCCTGTAAATGGATTATAAACCATGGACATTTTGTTTACTAAAATTTTTAATTATATCTAATCTAATCTTTATCATTCGACCTCGTATGTGTCTCTTTTGTGTAAATATGTATTGACAGAACATTTAAGTGAGTTCATTTCCCATCATTTATTTTCGGAATAAAGCCGGCATTCGGTATGTTTTGCAGTCACGTTCCACAAACAATGTTATGCGTGATGAGCCTGATTTTTTCACTCTCTTCAGTTTAACAGTAAAAAAAATGTACGCGCTTCTCATAGCTTATCATAGCAATAAAATAAATATTTTGCGCAGTATTAATTATTAAATAAATTAAATTTTTTTAAAATTTCGCGGAATAAGTTTTACCAAAGCAAGAATGAAGTTTTCTAAAATTAGAAAACTGCTAAAATTTTCTATATACACATACATATAAACTCTTTTATATCGAACGTATTTTTAACATAAAGTTATGCATACTTGTCAAAAACGATTTGTTTTTTGTATCCAAGCTACGAAAAGTTTATTTTTAATAAATTATTTTTATGTACTTAAAGAACTCAAAATATTGAAAATTGTCTTTGCATAACTTAATAAATAATATTAATTAAAATAACAGACATTTTAGATTTAACCGTGAATAGTTTACCGTAACATTTTCCAAATATCATACCTAAACTAACTCTCATTTTAAACCATTTGAGAGAGTTAATCTTATTGCCTTTATATTAGCAGATAACATCGAAACTGCTTCTAACAGTAGATAATGTTAAACCAGAGCTGTTTATGAATGTTAATGAATTCAACGACCTTCATTAACAGTCACTGACTTAGCAGTCAGCATAAACCACCCAGCAACAGCCACCACCCACGTCTACTCAACAGCTGTGGTATCTAACAGCGATGCCAATCGTTCAGAACAACATGCACAGCAGATATTGTTATTCTCAGCCGCTAACAGCGTTTGACACTATTAAAGAGTACATAGAAAAACGAATGTACATAATATGTAACATAGATAGCAGCGAAAGTGAAACTAATTTTAACAGTTTCTTTTGTTTAACCAGAGAACATAAAAAAGAAAACTCTATGTTTTTATGTTATCTGGCCTAACAGCTATGATAAAAACTAGCATAAGGCAAGGCAGCATAAAATTCGGCTGTGTGCATACAGGAGTTTTAAATAATTATGCAAAATGAAAAAATTGAAAAAAATATTATAAAAAATAGTAATATTTAATTAAAAACAAATATATATTGAAAATAAATTATTATTAAAATATTGCAAATGAAATACAAAATTGATAATATTTAAAAAATTATAAAAATTAAAATATTGAAAAAAATATAAAAAAATAATAATGCTAAAAATTAAAATTTAATATAAATTGCGGCTGAAAATAGCAGTTTTAATAAAAAATCTGCTGTGAAAACGTTTTTAAATGGCAACTGATATGTAAAATTCTCTGAATTATTATTTATTATTTTAACATTACTGCAAAACATTTACAGTATTTGCTCTTATCGAAGGATTCTAGCAAATTCTTTACAGTTCCATTGCTTTTATCGAAGGATTCTATCAAATTATTTATATTTTATTTACATGCATATTTATTTATTTAAACATGATATTTAATTTTATCAAAACCACTAACATCACAACTATGTACAAACATACTGCCAACAGTTATTTTAATTCTTACTATCTAAAAATTGCTGCTCAAAGTCTCTCGCGCAAATGTTAAATGGAGCAACTCTTGATAACAGCACAGAGCTTTTTCCGCTCCAATAAACTAACATGCTGAGCCCACCATCCACATTTACGCGCCACACACAATCCACCACCCACTAGATTGGCTAATCTTTTTGTTTACACGCTTGTTATCATGCCGACGCCTGCCTGCCCGGCTGCCTACCCCAAGGCCGGCATGTGGATGTCGTCTATCAGCTGCTCGCCAGCTTTCAATTAAGTTCTCCACTGTCTGTATGTATGCTCATGGATATTATCGCTTCGCCTACTCGCGCTCAGCTGGTCGAATGAATGGTGACTTTCAGTAGCTGTTCGATATTCATTCTGTGCGGTTGCATTGGCCGGTAATTGCAATAACGGTACAGCTTTTAAATGTTAAAACAAATACGTGTGTAGAAAAATTCAAACAAAACAGTGTCACGGTGTCGCTCTCTGTTGAGGTGTAATAAAATCTCAAGTTAATCATTTTAACGCCAATTAATGCGCTTTACATTACAACAATAAATGTCGCCGGCGTTACATGCATAGCGGTTGTTTATCATAATATCTAAATGTGTGTTTGTATGGGAGTGATTTGTTAGCGAAATTTACGCGGGAATAAATCAGTGGTAGTTTATCTAATGCAGTGTTTTCGAGTTTTGTATTTTTGTTTACAAAAATGCATGTACAGTTATTCCCTAAAGACATACATTGAGTAAGTGCGTGTTCTGTTCTACTTTATGTCAACTTTTAATTAAGAATTTCAAAACAAAAATGTAATATGTGTTATTAGTAGGCGCAAAAGGTGCGTACCTAGTTTATTTCAAGTTGAATATCAGTTACCGTTACTTGCCTCTTTATGCTTTCAACAACTTCTGTCGAATTTAATTAAAAACTTTTAATGAAAGCTTCAATGCTAATTTAAATTGACATGTGCCAAAGTGTGCTGAGGCAAAAAAATAAAATAAAAAAACGAAAAAATATATAAAATATATACGCAATATGTAAATAAATAAACAGTTGTAAAAAATTTGAAGTGAACTGGCAAAATAGCAGTATAAAAACAAATTAATTGACAAAAACAATTCTTTCATTATTAAAATGCAAGCTTTAATTGTTTTTATACAGCTATCAATTAAATAGATTGATAAATGGCTAAACAAATTGATTCTAATTGACAGCGATTTTTAATACTTAATGTATCCTTAATTAAATAATATATATTTTATACATGCATATTTTAGAGTATAAAAAAAAATCAAAAGAAGCAAAAAGTTAACTGCGGTCACAACGAAACTATAATACCCTTCACAGCAGCATTTCTTATATCATAAAGGGTATAAAAAGAACTTTTTCAAGTTTTTTATCGGTCATTTTGCATGGCTGCTATCTGCTATAGTGGTTCGATCTGAACATTATATTCGATAGACAAATGCTCCAAGTTTTGGTCAGTCAATCATGCCCAATATTGTGCTGATAACTTGTTAAATAACAAAGTTTTCCTTATAAGCGCTGCATTTGGATCATCAATTGTATGGCAACTATATGCTATAGCCGTCTGATCTAAAAATATTCCTCAGAAATTGCACTGTTGCTTTAGATAATAATCTGTACCAAATTGTGTGGAGATATCTCGTCAAATACAAAAGTTTTCCATATAAAGACTTGGTTTTAATCGAACAGTTTGTGACAGCTAAAAGCTATGGAGGTGCGATATCGGCGATTCCGACGTATTAACAACTTCCTGCGAAAAAAGAAACCTATGTAAAATTTCCGATGGATATCTTTAAAATTTGAGGAAACAGTGCGCGTATATACAACCAAACGCATTGATTGTCTCAAGTCGTCACGCTGATCATTTATGATTTATATATGAAGGGTGATCCATTTCAAGGTTGCCTACTTTTATTTAAAGAAAATTCACAGAATCTTTAAATTTAATCGGGAATGTTTGTTATCATTCGAAAGAACATTCCTTGGCATTTACTTTTTGAAGATTATCTCTTTCGAATGTTGGCCGTGGCGACGTCTCAGATGGTTTATCAGTTGAGGCTAATTTTCAATGAGTCGTTCAAGCATTTCGACTGGTAACTGACATATGACAAGCATGATGTTTTTCTTAAGGACTAAATCGAAGCGGGGCTGTCCGCATAGACTTTAGATTTTACATATTACCACAGGAAAAAGTCTAACGGTGTGACATCACACGATCTTGGTGGCCAGTCGACCGGCCCAAAACGTGAATTTATCTACTCACCAAAGTGTCCTCTCAAAAAAATGACTGATTATATATGCGGGAAGTGGCGCAATGTTGTTGAAACTCAATGTCACCGAGATCACAAGCTTCAATTTCAGCTATCAAGTAGTCGGTTTTGATGGCGCGATAATGGTCACCATTGAAGGTTACGTTGTCACCGGCATCATTTTTAAAGAAATATGGACCGGTAAATCCACTGGCCCACGACCCACAGCAAACCGTTGTTTCTTCTGGATAAAGTGGCAGCTCTTGAATTTTTCCAGGTTACTCTTCGTCCCAAATTCCGGCAATTTCGTTTATTTATCGAGCGGCTTCAGTTCTTGCAGAAATTGTATTTTGTATGTTTTCAATTTAAGATTTCGAAGCAAAATGCGCCAAGTCTTCCATAAGTCAGTCGGAGTTGCGTTGAACGGCGCCGAATCGACTTTCTAGGATCTTCGCGTACACTCTTAGCTACGGCTGCTATATTTTTTTCACTGCGTGCTGAACGTGGTCTATTCGGTCGAATATTATCCAATAAGTAATGCTGTTTCTCAAGATGAGTGATGCTGATCTTTATATTTCATTTAAGCTTCTAGTTTTATAAAAAAAAAATGTCTTTCATTTTATTGCTACTGTAAGGTAAACATTCATATTGCTGCGTTTCCATTACGTCCATTACTTTTTCGATCAACTTGAAAGCTGTAGCCATGACTCCTCCCTACATTTTGTGCTCGAATGCAATTTTTTTTTATTAACCCCACAAAAAGAAGTTAAGGAAGTCAAATCTGGAGATCTGTTTCAGAAAATGAATGGATTATCTGTTACCCAAAGAATGCTATTTACCCTTTTCTCAGTAGGGAAGCGATGCCTGTTTAGAATTATAATGAAATAAGTTTCCAAGAACAATTCTAATCAACCTCCACTTTTCGAACTCAATTTAGTAAAAGTGAAAGTTATTTAATGCTCTAATACCGTTATAACCCACCAATTATAATTTATATTAAAATCCAAACCCAGCGCACAATTCTGGGGAATGGTTCCCCTTCTCACTTTAGCTCGCCTTCAAACGGACGTTCTTCGGCTACCCAGAGGATACTTGGTCTAAGACCGAAAGTCGTGAGCTGCTTGAGCCGTATGTAAAAGAATCGTCTCTGGTCATCTCCAAGCGAATGACGCTCAGCGATCTTTCCTTAAGTACAAAAAGAAAATTCGAAACAATAAAATTTCATAAAACAGAGAATAATCCTTACGGACGGCGCAGAGCTCACAAGACTTCTTAAGATTCGCTTGAGGGCCTAAAGGATATTGATGGTACACTTTCGGGCTTTCCGTTAGTTACCTGCGATTCTCCTGTCGTCTGACAATCTTGCTACTTGTAGTACGCACGTTAATAAACTCAAGACTAGTATCGCTGCCATGTTTTCAGATTGTATAGTCACTACTCTGAAGGAGATTATACTCCAACAGTCTGTATATCTGCCTATCTACAGCAACCTTAACGGCAGTCATCACGGTTTTACTAGTGCTGCAGTAATTAGGAAACCTGAAACTAAGGTTAAAAAATTTTACCTGCCAATACACTCCTTCAGCCAGCATCTCACAAATTTTCACCCATCAAGAAGATCACTGTCACTCTCTTTCAGCGATTTCTATCAATTCACATCTCTCTCGCAGGTATGTTTCTAGAGAAAATAACGCCAGAGCTTGGTTTGGCAACTCCATGATCCAAAAGAGTGTTCAGAAACATGTTCATTTAGAAATTCTCAGTTTAATAGCTACCTTCTTCGCCATACACCTCCCGGTTATGTCGATGGATTTTCTATGCAGGATTGGATTAAGTGTCAAAGGTTGTGAGCCACTGAAGTACATATGTATGTATAAAAGCCAAATTTACAATTCGGTAACTTTTGTTGAAACAGCTTAATTTAAAAAGTAAAATTACATACCGAAAATTAATGAATTATTATCGAAAAACAAGAAATAATTTATCGAGTTGACAGCGATTAATCTTTAATGAATCTGCCAATTTTGAATACCCACCTCAGACACACGTCATATTTCATTAAAAAAAAATTTCAAAATCATCTCACAAGCTCTATGTCTCTATGATTTTTTATTCACACGCTGTTTTCACATCTTTTTGGCATTTACGGCAGTGGATTAATTTACTCAATTAGCTAATAGTCTGTTTAGTAAAGTGATATATGTTAATTGACTGATTAGAGTCGCTATAAAATATTTATGACGCATTCGTTTGTTTTAACTACTGTTTAAATGAGGTTATGTTAGTTCAAATTATTGAGAAAGTAGCTTGCTGAGAATTTGATATTCGGAGATGTGTAAAATGACAGCTTTAAAGCCAAAAACAACTTCAGCTAAGATCACTGCACTTCTATTTAAGTTACTGCTTACCATTTTCTTGAACCTTTTGATTTACATACTCATACTTACATATATAGTTTAACTACAGCTACACTTAACAATTTATATTCTTTTATTAAAAAAGCTTATAAATTAAACAGCTTTTTACAGGCAAACAGTTACTCAAATAAGGGTTCACATGTTTTTACAACAGCATCATTGTTCCTTATCTGATCTACAAACACGTGAATTCAAGATAATAGGTATGAAGCAATAAAAGTTGAAGTATTTCCTAACCGGATCGATATTTATTTTTTTTTGTTGAATAGTTGTTAATGCTAAGCTTTAAAAATATACGCTTCCAACTCATTTGTACAGTTGTTTGTGCTCAGTTCATTTTGAGCACTTGATAGAACAAAGTGAAGGTTTATATCAATATTCTTCTTATTCTTCTTTACTGGCGCTTAAGCGGTTACAGCCAAATTAACATTAGCGCGCCAGTCGTTTCTTCTTCTCGCTATTTATTATAGTACTTCTCCATCTGCCTTCAATGGAGTGGAAGTCTTTCTCTTCCTTTACTTCCGCCGGTGGTTACTGAATCGAAAACCTTAAAAGCTGTAATGTTCTTTTCTATCCCGACAATGTGACCTAGCTCGCGCAGCCCGTGTCTCTTGATTCGCTGAACTATGTCAATGTCGGCGTATAGTTCGTGACTCGTATAGTTTATCGTTCCATAGACTGCGCTACTCGAGCATTTGCCGCTGAGCAAAGGACCATAAATCTTCCGCAAAACCTTTCACGGATCCAAGACTTGGCGCATGGTGAATATCTGGTTAGCTGTTGATTTATTGACGGTGGGCTTTAATCTTTCACACAGTACGCTCGATAGAACCTTATATGCGATGTTGTTGAGACTTATCGCATGACATTTGGCGCAGATTGTCGGGTCTCCTTTTTTGCAGATTGGACAAAGCACACTTAAATTTCAATCGTCAGCAGGCTTTGGTCCGACCATATTCAACAAAGAAGCTCCTTGCTAGTCTTTCACCGCCGTACTTGATTTGATTGGCCAGCAATCCACCAGGCCTTTGTGGATTGGGCATCGCAGCTTGGTTGTTCTTCAGACAAATAATTGCTATTCGAACTTCTTCATGGTCGTTGCAGTGGAACGTCTGCTCCATACTCAAACAGAGGCGGGTGAGTATCTTCACTGGAGGCATGTCTTCCGTCTATCACAACATGATCGGACTTTCGATCCGGAGACAGCTAGCTAGATTGATGGATTTTCCTATGCAGGAAGCTAGTATTACAGATAACCATATTTCCATATTTCCGGCGCCAGCGAAGTGGATCAGCCTCAACTGATTAAAGCTACATACCAATTTTCCTGAAATCGTCTTTAGTTTAGTTTAAACGCAGTTCAAAGAGCTTTGCGAATATGTAAACACTTGTTTCAGTGACTATATTTCATTTGTCGGCCTGCAGCATTTTTTTGTTTCGTTCAAAGTTTAAAAGATTGAATATTTTTTATGATATTTATTTGCTTGTGAATTTGAGTGTGTGCGCTCTCGACTTATGATACGTAAACATAGTAAAATAAAACTGTAAAATATTTCAACGAGAAATGCACATTGACAAACCACACACGGCCAATTAACGGTAGAATGGCGAAGTGTTGATTTTATTACTGATTTATTGGCGGAACGCAGCTGGAAGTGCTAAGTCAAAAGGAAAAGAAAAAAACATTATATTATTTAATAAATATTTCATGTGTCCATAAAGAATGCGCATATTATAAACAGAAATGAACTGTCAACGCAACGGACGTAAAGCGTAGCTCATGCATACATATATGTATGTGTATGTATGTGTATGTGTGCCAGGAAGTTTATGGTTTATAAAATATTTATTTAATTATAAATAGTTCAATAATTTATATGGTGGGCGCGGGATTATGAAAGAGTGGCGGCAAGCTGATGTTTAAACTTTAATTTTCAGTCAAAAAAAATTTTACTGGAATAATGTCATGAGATTTGAAAGCCTGTTTAATCTTAAAATAATGACCTTTCTTCCGGAAGAAGATGAGAAAAAAGGCCACATCATCATTGTGTCGTCACTTACGTATTTTTCATCTCCAGACTTACATGTTATTACCTGCGTCTTCTTCTTGCTGCTTCCTTTTCGCTGTTTGGCACCAATTGGAGATTCCAAGTGTAGCCAGGTTCTTCTCCACATTGCATTTCCAACGGAGTGGAGGTCTATCTCTTCCTCTGCTTCCCCCGCTGAGTACTGCGTCGAATACTCCCAGAACTGAAGTGTTTTCAGCCATTCGGACGACATGACCTAGACACCGTAGCTGCTGTCTCTTAATTCGATGAGCTATGTCAATGTCGTCATATATCTCGCACAGCCCACAGCTTCATCAACTGCGGTATTCGCCGTTAGCGGTGCTCAATGGATCATAAATCTTCCCGGAACCTTTCTTCAGCTCGAATTATTTTCTCCAGGAGTAGATTGAAGAAGTCGCACGATAGAGTGTCGCCTTGTTTGAAACCTCGTCAATCAGTCTACCCATAGCTCTGCTCCGTAAAGCAAAACATTCAGTGTGGTCTACATAAGAAGCTTCCGTGTCCCCTGTGTCGGTTCTCCGATGTTGGCTATCAGCCTGGTAAGTTAGAAATTTATTTTTGATACCGTTTCCGCAGCGGGTTAGATTTCTGTCCAATAGGTAAGCCTGAAGCCTAGTTTTGCACCCAAGTAATTGACAACCTTTTGGGTCTTGGAGTCACTGTTGTTGTCCTCATTTCAACTTTAATCGAAATATGCTTCTTTGTTAGCAATGCCAGCTCACTTTTTTCAGTGGAAAGTTTAAGATTCCGCGCGTCAAGCCACATTTGTGCTCTAATCACATCTCAAGTATTTCTTGCGGTGATCATCGCAGCGATATCTTCACCATAGCCGACTAAGTATAGTCGGGCATATCGAGGCTAAATATACTGAACTAGGTGACGTTTCAGAGATCTGGGTCGAGGATTGATCCCTGCGTGGCACCGGAAGTGACCATTTATGTTCGTGGTCCTTCAGATGTTGCATTACATTCTTATTTTGCTTGAAATCACTTCATACTTTCATATTCCACTCCCTTAATTTGCAAAGCAATTTGAGGAACATACTCAAAACAATCGTGTTTTTAACAGTGTTAGCCTTACACTTACGCTGTCGTCAAAGCCAGCCGAACGAGAAAGTAAAATAGCTGATTGGGAATCACGACGAGATTGTAATATCTTCTGAAGATCAGATCTTAAATTTTCAGCACTGTCAAGCCTTCACAGCAGACCAGTTAGATATTTAACTGAGCATTTTAGAGTTAGAAATATAGACCCTAAATACCTTTGTTTGCCCTTTGCTTATCTAACGCTAAGAAAAAAAGTCATAGGCGCGTGTTTAACACTCAATGAGCCCACACGTTTTAAATATTTGTACTGCTATATAAATAAATAATAAAAATAAATATATTCCAGTAAAGGAAGTAAATAACTGATATATTAAAATATATTGAATTATAGCGCAATCAACTCATTTACACTACTCCTAGAAGTGCTAAGATTATTTACTCTTCATCTAGTAAATATTGAAAAGCAAACATTAATTAAAAACTTACACCTTATAGCTACGAGAGTAGTTCGATAAATAAGTAACTTTCGAAGATACCACTTCTGACACGTCTATGCTCTATTAAAAGTAGTGAAAAAAGTCATTTTGACCACAAAAAGGTTAAGTGAACTCTACAGAGACTCTGCTATGTTGTATGGGAGTTTTCTGGAACTGAACTCAACAATGTCGACAATACCAGCACAAATGCGGTGTTCGATAATTAATCGATCATCACAAATCACTGATCTAGTAAATTTGTGGAAGGTTTTTAGATGATACAATACTAAAAATTCACGATTGATGAATGATTCACTATGGTAAAAGATTCATTCTCTCAAATTCGGTCTTTTTCGCTATCATTAGCTTCTTTGTAATGATCTTTCCCTTTGCATCAACTTCTAAATTTTCTGTTAACCATAATGTTTTAAATACATAGATCACTGCATTACACGATTTCACCTTGTGTGCAAATGGCGTCTTGAAGCCAACTTCTTGAACATTTTGAAACCGACAGTGGCATATCAAACAGCTGATGTACACAATTTCGTTGTTGCCATACTAAAACCTTTCACTTCAATGAAATTTAAATATTTTGTCCAAAGTGAAAAGTCGCAACTTCACATTTATAACCCTCTTTAATAAGTTCCTATTATAAGTTGGAAAGATATCGGACTTGTCATATTAGACGCCTCACTTGCCTCTTGTTTACTTTTCAAATATTTTTCATTGCATCACCTTGACTTTTCACTCACTTATCAAACGAGCTCTATGTTTTGTAATAAAACTAATCACGGGTAAATTTCACCAGTCACCGCTTTGTTCGTGTTTAGCAGTTAAATAATGAAAAGTAGTGCTAATTACAAATCTCAAATTTTATAATTAACAACAGTTTTGAAGTAACACCTGGTTTGAACATTAGTAAATAAATTGAAATATCGAGGAATTCATATCATAACAGTTAATTGGATAAGTAACACTAACGTTTAGTTTTAAATGACAGTACAGTTTATGACGGGTGATCCAAGAAGAGGTCAATAGCCTTTTTTTGACAGATCACGCCTGAGGGGCTCAAAGCATCCATTGTGAAGTCATAGAAAATTTGCCTCTTGTGAACCACCCACATCTATTTCTATTAATGAAGATTGCAAAAAATTGAAGAAAGTGTTTTTGAAAATCGTCGCGGCAGAGAGATAACAAAGGATTTCAACATCTCTTTTGGATTGACTGAACGAATTTTTTTATAATGCTTTGGGTATATGCCAAACACGAAACGAGAATCAGCATTCAGCCACCATATTCGCCAGATTTTATCTGAAATAACTGCTCCCTGTGACATTCTGTTTTCGGAACTGAATAATTTCCTTAGGGGAATGCGTTATGAGTGCATTGACCCAATATTAAAAAACGCCAAACAACTTTTGGCGTCGCTGCCAAAAATATACTGATGAATATACATTGCGACAAAAAGTACAAGGAATTGTAATTAAATTCACCGAATAAATGATATTTCAAACAAATTTGCTAAGCTGATAGGACTGTCCTTAATTACTATGACAAATATGAGCGCGAACTGTCAACCAGTTTGTTTACAGCAGCTGATTAGGTCGGTACTTCTCAATAGTGCGTTGCCGGTTTTACAATGGATAAAAATATCGAACAATGAATTTCTCTTAAATTTTATATTTCTAATCAAATTTCGACCTTCGACCTCTTCAGCTGATGAAAATATCAAAAAAAGTGAAGGATATGGTGCTTGAAAATTCTCAAACTAGTGTTGGAGAGATGGCAAGAGAACTCGACAGCTTTCGCGAAATATTTTAGATATGAAACGCGTTCTTGTTCGACTCGTGCCGATAGAGCTAAACATTTTTTCAAAAAGAGTACCGTAAACAGGTCTCTTTGGACATGCTTGCTTGTGCGAATTCCGATCTCACATTCAAGGAGAGCATTATAACTGCCGATGAGACATGGATTTAAGAGTTTGACATCCAAACAAGTCAGCAATCATCGGGATGGAGGGAAAAAATGAGCCGAAACTAAGAAAAGACACCCCAAAGCCGCTCAAAAATGCTCATTGTTTTTTGTTTTTTTTTATGGTATTCGTTTATTGATGCTTCACGCATGCATCATTCCGGAAGAACAGATGGTCAACTAGGCGTTCTATTTGCCCGTATTTAGGCGTTTGCATGAGAACATCCGTCGAAAACGGCCGAAATTGTGGAGGAACAATTCATGGATATTGCACAATGATAATGCACCATCGCATCGAGCCACGAATTTGACTGAATTTAAAGACACAATAAATACCATTGATTAACCATCGTATTCACCAAATTTGGTTGCGTGTGATTTTTTCTTGTGCCGCACACTGAAATTGCCGCTGCGTGGAACCCGTTTTCGGTCGATCGAATAGATAAAACAAAGTTCGCTGAAGGAGCTGAAGTCCATCCCAAAAAGTGCTATGAAAAGTGTCGAGCACTGGAAAAATCGTTGGCATAGGTGTCTTACATCTGGTGGGGGCTGCTTTGAAAGCGAAGCGACAAAATAAATATTTATGAATAATTAAGTATTTTGTGTTGTATTTCAATTTCCGGGTACTTTTTTGTCACAATTTATATCTAGGTTAAGATTGCTAAACATATTGCCATAAATTTTTTCGAAGTAGTTCATTCTTAGTCAAAATTACCAAAAATGCCCTTTTCATACTAGTTATTTTTCAGCCCAGAAGTTATAGTTGTAAACTAGTATAGTTTGGACTAGTTCATTTTCAGACCGATGTTGTAAATTTATATCTATTTTTTAAGAACTTTGAAAATTTCCTGATGTAAAATCCGAAAGGACAGGCGCTTTAGATTTCTTCTCTCAACAAACCTATCAAATCTGATAGTTTATAAACAACTAGAAAATTTCCCAACCAAATTTGGCCATAATTGCTTTCTTGCTTAAATTCCACATAAATATTCAACGAACTTATATTATATTAGTCCAGCACTGCCATGTAAACACCCACACTCGTAAAAATATTTAATAGCTTTTAATCGAGCAAAGAAGGCACTGTCGACACATTCAATTAACAGTATTTATGACTTCAAATCGGAATTTAAACAAAATTTAAATTTAACCCAAAAATCGAGTGAATAATATTTATGTACATATTTGCGTTTTATTATACGGTATTTACGCACACAGTGAGTATTAAAAGTCTGTATACAAGTACACACTTGTGCTTATAAGTTGTCTGCATTGTTGTTGTTGGCTCCGGATTATCGGCTTGAAAGCAATATTTAATGGTAAACACTGTTTTAAATAAAAACGGAAGATGAAAACATGAAAAATCACTTAAACTAGCATTTAAGTAGCGAACACGCACACACACATAAACATGGGAATATAGTAGGTAAAAATCAGATATAAAATTATATATATATTTAATGTGTGTGTACTTATAGCATGTTCTATTTTAATGCTAATTTATTTGTAGAATTTCTTCTTAATTGCCGGCATATAAATTTGGAGCACTTTCATAAATTGTTTATTTTTGTTTTTGCCAAGAATGTGCCAAACGATTTGCTCAAATATGTCTGTATATTTTGATGGATTTCTGTCAGTGAACTGATTATCATACTCTGGTTTTGGCTGATTGCTGCCCATTAAAAGCGCGAAATAAACACTTGCGATGACATTGAGGTTCCAGCCGAGGGAAACAACCTGACATTTGTGAAGTCAATATCGTTTGTTTTCAAGGCGATCGTATCTATAGATTGATCGGTTATTGACTCACCACTGATATTCCTACTTGCCTATAGTGCCTTGGCTTAGATCTATGTACATATATTTTATAGACTAAACTCTAATATGAATTCGGTTTTGTTTTACTGTGGAAACATTTAAACCGCTATTAATAAGATAAGCCCAAAGAAGCAGTTTGGTAGCTCCTAAGAAAATTCAGTTCTTCTTTTCATTGAAGCTCTTCATAAAGTCCAGTTCTTCTTTTCTTTGAAGCAAACTCATTTCAAATCTCATATGCCATGTGATCAAGTTTGACTCGGACTGTAGAATATTCAGCTACATTGGCAATCATTTCTTTTACGACCTCCACTTAAGGGAGATTTTGCAAAAGTCTCTGGTATTTTGGTGCGATTCTAGGATTGACTCGTTTCGTAACTAAAACATTAACCAAAAGTGTTCGAGTCGATTGAAAAAAGATGTTGAGATCCTCTGGTATTTTTTCGGTGATAAAGTAGAAAAGTAGACTGCGGCAACGTTGGAAATACAAAAGTTCAAACAACTCGTTGCTCAATTTTTTTTCTACGTCAAAAATCGTCAGACCAGTCTTTAGCGTCGAGGACAAGAGTACTGTTGACATATGAAAATCAAACTTCACACGAATAAAAAAATGGTCTTCATCTAGGAATCAAAGAACAGCATCTGAAAAAATCTAAGAGCTAAAATCCTGTCTTCGCGAATTTATACCAAAAAAATTTCCAGTCAAATTTTAATCTTCATTACTACATTAATTCATTTGGTACTTAATAAAAGTTAAAAAAAAAATATTGTGAAGGATATTGTATGGGTTGATACTTCGGTGCTGCTCGACAGTGCGATTCGAGTTAGGCATAAGACACCCTTCTAAGATGCCGGACAACTGCAGTATATTTCAAGCAGAGGCTTTTGCCATTGGGAAATCCACCGAGGTAGATTCTAATGCAACAGCAGGCAGAGTAAAAATCTGGTTAAAAACTGGTCCGCAGATTATCGCCAGGAACAAGCGACTTTACTTCTACTAGGTGCCAGGTCTCAAAGCCATCAATGGTAATGAAATAGCGGACGCGGTTGCGAGACTGGTGTACGGCTGTCAACCGATAATGTGATCGACATTGGTAAGTCCATGCGTTGACTTTACGACGATCTGGACAATAGCATGACAAGGAAGTTTAAAATTCGACGGAATGATCTATCAGTATGTAAAACTGCAAAGGTCACGTGCAAAGTGGTAGATCAAAAGTACACAAAGTTTCTGCTCACTCTTAATATAAGAAACTGTAAGAACATGTTCAGAATACTCCCTGGTCACAGACTGACTATGACCATTTTTCATAAACTCCGTAACGGCACTCATCTGGATCGCTTTCTTCTTCTTTATTGGCGAAGAGTCTCTCTCCCACCATTAAACCTACACCGTATTTGCGCCCATTTATATGGCCACTGTAGTAAATGCCACAAGGATCTATTTGTTCCTGTCCCGTTCCCCCTGCGGGTACGGGGGGACCCCTCCGGGTTCGAGGGGAAACCGAATATACCCGCAGTAAGGCATGCCTGTCGTAAGAGGCGACTAAGATCCTGGTCACCAGTCCAGGGCTGTATGGAAGCTCAACTGGTCGTAGCTTCGGCTACAAGGTCAATACCAAAGACTTTAACCTGGTACCACGGGGAGCGGTAGCCCCTGGAGTTCGCTCCAGTCTGCTCATTGGGTTTGGACCTTTCTGGAGATTCGTGGTGGCTGTGGCTAAAACCCAAATCGCGGGAAGAACTGACTTTGTCAGTCGAATGTGGAGTTGCATTGCAACTGGGTGCCGGACCCAAAGTACGGCAGAGGTTTTAGATGGGCCTCGAGCCCTACCAAGGTGGTTAGTGTGTCCATGCCACACTGCCGATTGGTTTTGAAAATCGTTACCCAGTTTTCAGGGCGCTGATCGACGCATTGTATTGATTCGTTGTGCTTTTGAGCACCGTGGAGTTAAGCTGTCGCCAGCAGGATCCCACGTTAAACAATGTCAGACGTTCTTGTCCCGTCCATAGCAATTCTTAGACGGCGAGGATGTGAGCTTTACCCTAACGTGAACATCAATCAGCTGGGCAGCCGTACCTTCCCAATTAAAGGACCTAACATTCCTGGTGAATGACCATAATTGTAATAATACGTTTGCAGTGGTCCTCATTGAAAGGGGGTCTCTTATCCGAGGCTCTTTGGTTCTTTTCATTGGTGTACTTGGTCTTTTTGGAGGATACTTGGTCTAAGGCCGAAAATCGTGAGCTGCTTGAACCTTGTGTAAAATATTCGTTTCTGGACTCTCCAATGTGAATAGAAGTGAAAAAATCCCTTATAATATGATTAAAACTATAGATCTCAATATTCTTCGGATAAAATCGAAGCCAGGAGCTTGGACAATCATTTAAAAAAGGAAAGTGTGCACGGTAGTGAAATATATGTATATACAAACTATCGCAATCAAACATTTCAATCACGATCATGGCTAAATCTGAAAGTCGAATCGGGCACTTCTCGGGTTCATTAGAGAAGTTAGTTCTTATTGTAAAGGCTTGACTCTCAGAATAACTCCTAGAATAATGTCTGCAATTGTTCTTAGAGCTTTGCTCTTTTGTCCTATGTACTTCAGTTACGAGTATATTTATAATATACATTTTAATATACACTCCTTATTAACGAATCCAAAGACATCATACGATCTCTCTGCATAAAGTCATGTATCAAAATTCGCTCCGAGCATTTTTAATCGCGAAACGAGCTTCTACTTCCTAAATCATTTATTTGCTCGCATTTGCAGTCTTTTCACAGAATGCAATTTGAATAAAAATATCATTTAATCCCTTCACCGAAATGCAAATATGCACCATACATCAATTTCAATTGTTATTGCATATTTGCCGCTTTAGCGATACGACATTCAAAATAACAATAATATTAAATTAGGTAAATAAACGACAGTTAAATGGACTGTATTGAATTGAGGATTTACGGCGATGTCGGGCTGTCGTTAACAAAAGACGATGAAGTACCCGGCCATAATCCATTTAATTCCGCCAGCTGTATTCGATTTGTCAACGAGTATTAACTCGGCGGGAGTGCACAGAGAACGCGAGCGGGGTAGTGTGAGCGTCGTTTCGGTGATATGAAATTCAATAGTAAATTCGACGGGATTTCAACTAAAACTGGTTATTGTAAACTCGCCTGTTTTCTGGCTCATATATTGCAGATGAATATTTCAATTCAGTTGAATATTGAGTATACATATGTATTTGCACAACCCAACATACACTCCCACTTCCATATGTACTATACGCACTCGGGCACCGGTGCAGATATAGGAAAACACACGGCAGCTGAATCATTTATTTTTCGCTCATCGGTTGTAACTTGCCGCTGGTTGTAATTGAAAAGTTTGCGGGCATTTTGGAACTATTTGCATATGTGTATGCACCATAGGCAACTTTGTATGTGTGTGTGTGTGTAATAGTGATATATTTACTTCATTGGGTTAAGGAAAATATTGCATTTGCTGCGTGTGACCGATAACTCATTAATTTCCTGGCTGCAAACCATGTAAATCAATATCAATTAAAATTGGTTTCTGGTTTTCTTTTAGTTCCACAGTAAGCTATAAACTTTGGAAAGGCATGTTATTTTTAATAAATTTTGCTTCATTTTATTCTGGGAGATGAATTTTTCTTTTCGAATTTTTGAAGCCAAAAAGCTTTTAGTTAACTTGCAAAACTGTTTTTCTTATTTTACTGATAAAATGTAATAACTCCAAGCTGCTAAGTGCTAAAAGTTGGATTACTCAGATTCTATTGCGTCAAAGTAAAAAGTTTATTTTTCGATTTGAGCAATGTTTTGTATACCTAACAGTTCTTTGCAACGTCCTAACGGGTTACATGGGATTTCTCGGATAAAAAAACAGAATTTTTTAAAAAATTGTTTTCTCATATAAAAAATTAAATATTTTATTAGAAGTTTTTATTGTTACAAACAAACACTATTAACCAAGAAATTATGAAATTTTTTGAGCTCGGTCACAGCAACGCCACTTCTGGGAACCCCTCGGAAAAAAGAAGCTTCCGCGTTGGCAGGAAACTCCTTACAGGATCATCTAAAGTAAAAAATACGTGCTTTAGTTAAAAGCTTAACTTAGAACTTGGACGAAGGAAAAAAACTAGAAATTGTATTTTTGGAAGTCATTTCTACAAAGAGTTAAAATGTCAGAGAAAATTTCGCGACATTTTCTTTTAAATAGTTGTCATCGAAAAAAACCTTTAAGAATTGTAACTCAAAGGCCTGTGCAAATTTTCATGAAGGTCGGTGAATTTGCTCTCGAAAAATTTTGCCAACCGCCTTTATAAGCACAGTTTCAAGAAAAACGCGTTTAAAGACGACGAACTTAGCCTAGCTAGCCTCAAGCGCACAAGTTCTCAAGGCTGTATCTCCGAAACTATTACTGAGATCAACTTGAAAATTTAGGACAATATTCTAAAGGTGTTGTAGAATTTAATTAGACAATAAAAAATTCGAATTTTTGAAACCCATAAACCCTTATAACCCCTTAAACCAATTGGTATAGGTATGTCGTTATGTTTATCAAACAGATCGTGATATAAGACAAAATCAAATTTCGAATATGTCCGTCTTGACAGACTGTGCGTTTTCTTGTCCGTTTAAGTGATAATTTGTGTAAAAATATTCACATATAAATCGACTTAAAACTCGGACAGAGAGCTTAACCCTATTGAAACTTGTATAACATCAATAAATTGACCAAATTGGACCCATTTCTATACATACAATGCCTTGGAATATTTCAACCACAACCACCTCTACTTCAAATATGACAACGTCTGAAAATACAGCATATCCTTGAGCTTTAGAATAGACCAAAAATCAGTAAACAGAATAGAACTTAATACAACTAGTATCTCTAATATGTGTCAACTCTCATATGAAAATGGTCGAACTATACCTCATCAAAGCCTCAGATACCGAATATGAGAACCGCACTGCTTAAACCGAAAATTAGTACCGAAAATATCAGTAAATTTTCAAGGTATCTTAAGGAAACTAAATAGAGAAAGCTTTGTGATGAAATTAGAGTCAGGGTTTAAAAATCAAATAAATGGTCCCTTAACAGAGCTTGGCCTCTTGGAGTGAATGACACATCTGCTCTCCAGTCCGGAAGCCGTAGCGTTGCTACAAACCTAGCTGCCTCACAATACTTATATTCATCCATGGAGTATCTTGAAAGTTATCCCAATCAGTGCTACTGGGGATACGTTTCGGAGGGAGTAGCTGTACCTAAAAATTTAGTGCGAATCTTATGATTCTGTGATCTGACAAGGAGGGCTCTGATGACAACCTTTACTATGGGATCAGTCAACTAATAAACTTGCTGCCCAAAGTGATGTCAAGGATCTTCCTTCTATTTCTTATGATGAAAGTGGGATCTTAATCCACGTTCTCAATGCTAAGGTTACGACTCATCCCAAAGTGATGTCAAGGATCTTCCTTCTATTTCTTATGATGCATGTGGGATCCTAATCCACGTTCTCAATGCTAAGGTTACGACTCATCCCTCTTGTTTCAGTTCATTCTACCTCATTCTGTGTGAGTGCATTAGCATCGCAACCTAGACTTAGAGGGAGCTTGTTCCTCCTGCAGTACTCCACGAAATAATGTATATGTAGGCAGGAGGACGCTGTGAAAGTCTACCTTGAAAAATAAGCCGCTGCAAGTCTGAAGTCAGACCCTTCCTTGTTCTTGGCCTGCATCGCGACCAGATCCTGCTTTAGGAACTCTGGAAAAAATCAATATCCTTCCGAACCACTATACTAGTCCAAGGCTTCTCACTCGAGAGATCCCAGATACCTTGTTTATTTCCGTTTTAAAGTCCGGAACTTTCTGTAGATCCATAGTTCCTGAATCAGTGAAATGCCCAGGTCGTCTGAGAGCAACCAGACATTGCGCAGTGCAGCTTTACCTGGGCAACTTCGATATTTTCAACCATCACAGGAGTGGAGTCATAGAGAACTGGTCTTCAGCATCGCCGTCTCCCACATTGCATTGTTGAACTGAAGTTACTCTAGAAACTTCTGCGTTGAAGGTAGCACCCCTCTCACCCCTCTTGTGTGTCTGAAGGCTTGGTAAACGCTTTTCTTGTAGTAGCAGCTGCTTAGTGCCGCAGTGAGTAGCTTCCTCATCAATGCGGCATCTTGTCAACTATGTGTATATGACACTATAATGGTCCGATCGGATGTTGAAAATGGAGATTCGGAGATTATAGCGCTGACTTAGATAAGAATCCATGCCGAATTTGTCAAATATAAAAGTTTTCAATGCAAAAAATTGATTTGAATCAATCAGGTTATATGGCAGTCTATATATCCCAAGGTGATTATGACAAATGAGCGGTTTTCTTGTGAAGAAAAGGACGCGCGCATAATTTCAGATCAATATTTCAAAAAATCTGGAACTAGTTATAGAAGCAATCAGACCGAGCGACTAAGCTCATTACATTTTATTTATACATTATATACAAGTATATAGTATGTATGCCTTATAGGGCCGTTACTTCGTCACAAACTACTGTTGTTACTACTAACTGTTGAGGACATAAAAACTCTAATTATGCCGTTCTTGGCGGATAAACTTAATTTGATTAATCTCTAGTACCCTGTAATGGATTCAAATGGTAAGCTTATTATTCAAATTAACATATATAATATTATCCACAAAGCGTTCTGGAGCTGAACTTTCAATATCAAATGGATATATGGAAATGGGGTGTAAAAATACCACAGATAACTATTTGAAGCGTACATATAAACTCTCTAATATCCACATAAATGCATAAACAGTTTTTTATTGCTCAACACTAATTGCTAATTTAAATGCATTTGCACTTGGTACAGTAAATTATTAATGCCAAGCACACGCACAAGCTACTTCCACTCGGCTTCCTGTGTTCTAATGCGAAGATACATATGTACAATTGCTAATGCATCCGCTAGCTCCCATTCAATCGGCACGTCGACTTTTTCCGTTGTTGTAAGACCATTCATTTTATTAGTGTAATTGAAATTTAATAGTTTTAACTACTTTTGCGTTAGCGTTTATTGCTGCCGGTTCATTGAGAGATCGCCGCGAACATTCACTCACTCATTCATTCACTCACTACGCGCGCACCCGCGCACCCTCAACATGCCGCGCCCTCGCATGCGCCCATGTGTACCTGCTCTCAAGCAGGTGTTCCCAACACTTTAGCGACTGACGTATAAGCACAAACATACATGTGTATATACAGAGATATCCCCACGCTGTGGGTGGTTTTTCGCTTGATTGTTTAGTTTCGTTGATTGACTTCTTCAGTTGCCACTCTATGCCCCTATCTCTGAGTGTGCTACTTGCGGTACTATCGAAATGCTTTTATCTTCATTATAGCGACGTCATTAATGATGCTGCAGAAATCATTTAAAATGCATTAATTTTAAATTGAATCATTCGTTCGCTTGTAAGTGAAGTGAATTCGTAATTAATAACGTAAGACAATCACTTGCGGCGCTGAGTCAGGGTTTCGCCAAAGCATGCTGGCATTTTTACCTATAGCCTAGATACTTACACATTTGGGAGCATTTATTTCTACTTCAGTGAATAGTAGAACCATTGCTATTTTCCTGTTGCCACCATTAGGATATATAGGTCTTCGTCCACTAAAATCAAACTATCAAGTTTATAGATACGGGCCAATGCATGTCATACTATCTGATATAATTTGAGCCGGACTGTCAAAAAAAAAATCTTCAAAAATTTCGATACAAATATGTATTATCGCCTTCAAAATAAGCTCCTTTTATCCAAGCAAGCCAACGTTTAGTCCGATGTATGCTTTGAGTATGGGGTGCCGATATATAGATTTTGTAGCGTTCTTGATTTTCGCTGCGTGATTTCCAAAAGCAAGAATCATATCACCGACAGATATTTAATAAGAAAAAGGAAGAGTCAAATATGACTCTTGCCCTGACTGCTATGAAATCGTGGAAAAGTTTTGAGTTCATAATTGAAAGTTTCTTGGTAGCCATTAAGTACCAAACTATCAGACTATAAGACCGTTTCGGATAATTTTGGAAATCATAGTGAGGAACAGAGAGGGCGTTTCAACTAGGATTTAAAAGTGATCACTGCTGGTTCTTAAAAAGACATTGTCACGTAGGAAATGAAAAATGAAAAGCACATTAAAGACGTTTTAATGTAATACATATATTGTATGACAGCTATTTTCGACGTTTATCCAAGTGTTTACTTAAACGTGCCGTTATTTCATTTTTTCAAAACAAAGGTTCTTTCTGACAGGTTGTACAAAGAAGCGAGACAAAAGGGTCTGGTAGTGAACGAGGGAAAGACGAAATATATCCTGCCATCAACTAACACTCATCGCACTCGCAACTTGGCACCCAAGTAACTGATGACAGTCATAACTTCTAAGTCGTGGATAATTTCGTCTACTGGTTCTATGGCATTACCATCAACAACAATGTCCATCGCGAAAAACAACGCAGAATAAATCTTGTCAACAGGTTCTACTTCGGACTGAGTAGGCAACTGAGAAGTGTGTGTTCTCTAGAACAAAGACCAAACTCTATAAGTCACTCATCACATGGTGCAGAGGCATGGACGATAACGACATCATTTGAGTCGGCGTTACAAGTTTTCGAGAGAAAGGTTTTGCGCAAAATGTATGATCCTTTCCGTATTGCCCAAGGTGAATATCGCATTGTATAACAGGATGAGCTGTACGAGATACACGACGATATTGATATTGACATAGTTCAGCGAATTAAGAGACAGCTGCTAAGCTCGTTAGGTCATGCCGTCCGAATGGATTAAGATACTCCAGCTCTGAGAATATTCTACTCAGAACCCGCTGGGGGAAACAGTGGAAGAGGAAGACCTCCAGTCCGTTGGAAATATCAGGTCGAGAAGGACCTGGCTACACCTGGAGTCTTCAACTGGCGCACTGTTGTATACACCGGCTATAACTGAGTAAGCGGTGTCTACGCCAGTAGAAAAACAGAAGATGACGAGTTTTTTTGTCGATACCACTTGCGTTAGAAATTCCCAATGAATACTGTTATATTTATGCAATGACTTAGAGTCAAGTTTCAAAAAGAGTATACCTATAATTTTATATATATGTATAAGGAAATGAATACAGTATCAGGTATAATTGAAACTGAGCTATTTCAGCATTCATAATTAAACATTAATGTAAAAATCCACTCAGCGGAAGTGTCTTTAACCTTTGCCGCCTCTTTTTAAATATATTCTAAATAAAGTTATTTCATCTATAGACTCAATGCACGCTCTAAGTTGTAAGTATCGGCAAGCACAGTCACATTATTTTAGCTTTTAGGCATATTTTCGTGGCCGTCTCCCACTCCCGCCGTTTCCTTGACACTTTAGCTTTGTCAACCTATTTATTTGCCAGCAAATGAAATCCTCCATTACTCTTTATGAGTGCGGCACAATTTAATTTAAACTCAATCGAGTTTTCTCCTACAAAAGCAAAGTGAAAAGCAATAACAACAAATGCGCTTTGATTTTATTAAATTCATTTAACACATTTTTCACCGTAGATCAAACGTGAGAAGTGGCTTTAAAATAGAAAAAAGAACAAAATTCCTGCTATATAAAATATAGAAGTATGCGTGTGGCATATACATATGTATGTATGTATATATGTATCAATATATATATATGTATGTATGTGTACCAATATGTTTGCATGTGTCTATCATTATATGTACTTACGTATGTGTGTCGCCAATGGTAACATGGTGAGCCAGGGCTTTGCAATTCAACGGAACTTCAACTGCCTGCAATGAAGTTTCCCGTTAACTTTTCATTAATTTTTTTGCAATTTAATAAAACCGTACATTGTTGTTATTGTGGTTTTCTTAACTTTGATTACAGGCGTGCAAAGTGCAAGTTCAGTGCCAGCATTGTAATCATTACAGTTTGTCTTTTGTTTTTGCTGACTTTCATGTTGCCGCTGGCGCTACAACACAGCCCAGCCCGACCACACACACTCGTCGCTTTGCTAAGCTACATGTCAAGCTGCATGCTTTTGCTACGCTCTTCGATGCTCTTGCTTCTTTCGTTCCTTAAGTTACCTTCACCTCTCCCGCTTCTTTTGCTCCTCTCGTTTCTCCCGCTTGGCTGCTTGTGGTTTCGGTTTGCCCGCAGGATAATGCGCATACAACTTCACTGAAGCGTCCTTACTTATCTCCGTCGTTCCTTAGTCAATGGAGGCGCACAAGTTGCTCGGCTCGAGTTCTTTAGCTTTGGTTGTCCTGTTTTCCCTGTTGCAACGAGCATTGTGCGGCGACTGTCAGCATTTGTATGCGCATATTTTATTCATCTTCGACTGTTTTATTTATATGCTTTTACATATTCACCTTGAATAAGTGTGTAATATATGCATTGGATTTGATTTGTTGCTTCTTCTTGGAGTTTTTGTGTTTATTTCAGCTTTGCTTTGTTTAATTTCTACTCTGCTGGGCATTAATAAATGGTTTTAATGTTGGTAATTTTCGTGAATATTTCATTTATTAGCGGGACTTGTGTCGTTTGCTTTGGTACTTCAGGTGAATTTCATACTCCTTATAATACAAAAATTAAGGCATACATAGCTTCAAACACACATAAATGCTTGCATACCTAGAGAGCTTGACCAAGATAAGTTGGTATTAGCTGCAGGCGCCTTTGCTACTTAGCAACTTAGCGCTGTGCGTCTGTGAGAAATGTATCAAAATTTCAGACGAATGTGTAACTCAGCGTCTGACTGATGCCATTAACGTATATATTTAATCTTAATGTCCTATAATAGCGTGGGCAGCTTTCTCTTTCTAAGTGTAGTTGAATCACTTCGTTTTCATTTATTGAAGCGCCAGTCGTAGGTGCTACGAATTCCTTGATTACTTTTGATATCGCTCGAACATTCTTCAGAAAGATTTTGCGGTATTTGCGCTCACTTTACCAACCAGGTTTCTGTTAACTATGTGTTAGTTTGGGCCTACAACTGATACTTAAATTGAAGTTACTCATACGTCCTGGTGATCCTATAAAGCATTTCAAATACACAAATGCGTTCTGTTGGCAAAGATATCAGAAGATACCTACATATGTATAATTTGTAAGCTGTTGAGGGGTGATTCGCTTTTACAAATTAAAGCACTCGGAACTTGTAGTGCTTAAGTCGGTACACCTCAGTAACCAAAGAATTTGTCTGAAATTTTGTATTTCTAACGAAATTTCGTGATTTTGTGAAATCGTTTCGAATGTTGGGAAAGGCTTGCGGGGACTCAGTTTTATCAAAAACACAAGCCTACTAATGGTGCAAAGCCTTCAAAGGCGGTCGAGAGATCGTTGCAGACATGACTGGTTCTGGACGACCTTCGACGCCATCAGCTAATTAAAATATTAAAAAACTAAAGGATAGGGTGCTCCACAATCGTCAGATAAGTGTTAGAGAGATGAAAGAAAAGCTGCATCTCTTGCGAGTCCATTCGAATGAGTTTGGTGGATATTTTGCGTATGAAATGCGTTGTTGCTAAATTTTTTTTTAAAAAGAGAAAAGCATTAGAACTGACGATAAGACATGGATTTATGAGTTTGACATGCAAACAAGCTAACAGTCATCGGAATGGAGGGAAAAACAAGACAAGAAACCAAATAAACTACGCCAAGACCGCTCAAAAATCAATATGATACTCAGTGGCTTTCTCGATATTCGTGGTTTGGTGCATTATGAATTTGCTTCGCAGGGACAGATATTTTGGTGAGAAAAACCGTCGAAAACGTTCGGAATTGTGGCAGAACAATTCATGGATTTTATTCTATAATAATGGACCATCGCAACGAGCCACGATTGTGAGCGGATTTACCACCAGATTTGGCACCGTGTGATTTTTTCTTGTTCGCCAAACTCAAATTGCCGCTATGTGGAACCAGTTTTCAGTCGATCGAAGAGATAAAACAAAATTCGCTGAAGGAGCTGAAGGATGAGTTTTCATTTGTACCATATTCAGTAAACTTCTTCACTCAAATATGACGAACTTTGTGCCTGAAAAGCGTTTTGCGGTGAGTTCTTCTTCACTACTCTACTGGTCTCAAAAATTGGCTTGAGCAGGCGTAGTGCATTTGGCATGGAATTATCAAATTGACCAGAAAAATGGGAAAATCTTATACCTTCACATGGGAAATATTTTGTAGATGTTTTTCTTAAATGAATGCCAAACACGTAACCGCACTTTATTTATAACTTCAAAATCATATAATGTCTCATAGATTGCTCACTTTTTTAATTGAGAAATACTAAAAAAATAGTAGAAATAAAGCAGAGTTGTTGAGTATATACTTTAAAGGAAAACGATCACAAATTTCCGTTCATCTCTTGCTTAATTCAATATACAAAATTTTATTCAGAAAATTGCTCATGTGTATAAGTAGTAAACATTCTCTTCAACACTTTAGAAAGAGTCCCAAAAGCAGCGCTAGATTTTATTTTGCCGCCATTTCAATTAACCTTCACAGTTGAAAAAGTTAAAATACTTTACCGACCAATTTTATATGAAATTTTCTAACTTAAGCTGCCAAGCTATCAGTATTTTGGAAATATTGTTCAGTAATGAAGACACGTTGTTCCAACATGTAATGCTTAAGAAACGAAGTAAAGACGAAATATCTCCTGTCATGAAACAAACAGTCGTCGCACTCGCGACATAGCTCCCATGTCACTATTAACAGTCATGGCTTCGAATTCGTAAATAATTTCGTCTATCTTGGAACCATCTTTTACACCAACAACAACGTCAGCCTCGAAATCCAACGCAGAATAACTCTTGCCAACAGGTGCTACTTCGGACTGGGTAGAGTCCTCCCTCGACGAGCAAAGATCAAGTTCCACAAGCCATTCATATCTCAGAGGCATGAACGATGACAACATCTGAAGGTTCAGCGTTGCGAGTTTAGGAAAGAATGAAAGAAGAAGAAATTGTCAGCTGTCGATTTTTCTCTTTTTATGGTTGTCAACACTTTACTACATGAATGGTGTTGAGCTTAATACCGATCTTGCGTTAATTTTAGAACACCATTTATCTTCTATGAAGGTTATCGAAGAAGAATAAACATGAAACGGAAGCTTCCTTTTGGTGACAGCCTGACTGTCACCTAGTGAAAGTGAATATTGACAATATAATGCAATAACTTCATAAGAGAAACCGAGCGATATACAAATTCACACTGAGGTAACATCTAACGACACAAGTTGATGGAGTATTGGAGTATGGGGTGTACATACAAGTATGTTATGTCTTACTACATTAATACCCTATTTATATTAAGTAAATGGCAATTGCACAACCTGTCAGCTATTCACTCAAAATAAGCACTTCTGGAGCTTTGTAAATCTGTTATATAACAAAAAAGCTGGCAGCTGTTCCTTCCTGCCGTCACACGCACGTAAACCCAAAGGTTGTCGGTATTTCTATTTTCACTTTCATTTTGAACATTTGAAAACAGATGGGCATCCAAAGTCTTCTATTGTGCTGCTTTTACCTTTGTGTCATGCTATAGGGATATAGACATATACAGCACATATGTACATACATACATACATCAGTCGAAGTATGTGTCTCTGTATCGAATGCTGTCAATTTTATTTATGCTGCTCTTTGCTCTGCACCTCACTGCATTGTCGAAAGTGAATAGACCAACGCATAATTCTCATTATCTTTATGACTTTTTGTGCTGACTTTTGATCGACCGTTATAAAGCTCTTAGCATAACGCTCATTATTACGTTCGCAGAATACTGACTGGAGTACCAGCTGTAACACATATTTGCTCACAAAATTATATTTGCAAGTATATGAGTAGAAACCTATGTAATACTTGTGAGTGTATATGTTTTGTATTGACACCCATCTCTACATTAAACGTGTCCGATTTACGACAGTTGTCTTTGTCAATAAGGCACTTGAATGAACGCATGAAATAGAATAAACATTACTTGTTGTTGTTGTTTTGGAAAATTCACTTATTATCACGCTGCTGTTGTTGTTATTGTTGCTGAGCACTATGACTATTTGCAGCGATTCAATGAGCACATGTTTGTATGTAAACGTGACACTTATCACATTGGACGCCACTAAAGCTAGAACGGTTAGACGGCCCTATTATCGCCTGTCTCTTATATGTGTCAGCCAACAAATGGATTTGTCATGTACCACATACATAATTATAATGCTTATTTATATAAATGGTATTTGTAGGTTGATGCCCGATAGATTTTGTATGCATGTTTATTTGCTTCTAAAATTTTTGAGCTTTAAACTTTTTATTTTGAATCCAGTAGCTTGCGAAAAATATCACTGACTATAAGGACAGATATTTATTTTATTTAAAATATCATTTAAAATATATACGGACAATTCGAAACAACAAGTGAAGTGATCTTTTGGAGAAAAATATTTTCAACTCGGCCATTGCGATGCCATTTCCGTGACCCTTCGGAAAAAATATGCACCCACATTGGCAGTACTTGAATAACTCCTTACAGGATTTAAGTGAAAAAAACGTGTTTTAGTTAAAACCTTAACTTAGAACATGGACGAAGAAAAAAACTGAAAATTGGTTTGTTGGCAGACATTTTTTCAAAAAAATTAAAATTGCAGTGAAAATTTCGCGACATTTTTTTTGTCAAATAGTTTATTCGAAAAATAAATACCTCATTCTAGTATTTAAGAATTTTATCTCAAAGGTCTGTGTAAAATTTCATGAAGATCGGTTGTGTAGTTCTCGAGAAATCTTGCCAACCTACTTCAAAAACATAGCCTCTAGTGCACAAGTTCTCAAGACTGTATCTCCGAAACTCGGATCAACTTGAAATTTTTGGACAATCTTCTAGAGGTGCTGTTGAATTTAATAAGAAAATAAAATAATGATTGATTTCTTGAAACCCGTAAACTAATGTAACCCCTTAAGGGTATATAGACACATTTTCTAAATATTTGTCGCCTTCAAAGTAATTCCCAGCATATGCAACACATTTATGCCAATTATTTTTCCAGTCCTCGAAACAATTTTTATAAGCACTTTTGGGTATGTATCAACTCATTCCACTAATTTTGTTTCATCTCTTCGACCGACTGAAAATGGGATCCACGGAGCGGCAATTTCAGCCTGGGAACAAGAAATTATCACACGGAGCTAAACCTGGTGAATTCATAGCGTTTTTGGCTTTAAATTCGGTCACAATCGTGGCTCGCTGCGATGGTACATTATCCTCGTGCAAAATCCATGAATCGTTCTTTCAAAATTCCAGGTGTTTTCGACAGATGTTCTCACGCAAACGCCCCAATTCGGCCTAAAAGAACTTCTTAATCACCGTCTGTTTCTCCGGAACAAATTCGCTCCAAACCACGAATATCAAAAAAAAAAGCAATGGGCATCACCTTGAATTTGAGCGGCTTTAGCGTGGTTATTTGGTTTCGGCTCGTTTTTTCCCTCCCATTCCGATGATTGTTGACTTGGTTGCATGTCAAACTCATAAGCCCATGTCTCATCGGTAGTTATTTTTGCGCACTACATACATGAATGAGGGATCGAAACTCACACGATCAAATATGCCTAAAGAGAACTGTTGCAAAAACGTGTTTCATACCCGAAATATCTACCACAATCCTTCCAACGGACTCGCGAGAGATGTCGAGCTCTCTTGCCATCTCTTTAACACTTATTTAACGGTTTTTAAGAACCATGTCCTTCACTTGGTTTAATATTTTCATCAGTTGAAGGGGTCGAAGATCGTCCAGAACGTCCAGGCCGTCTTTGATGGCTTTTTACCATTCGGGCACGAATGTTAATATAAATTACAATTTCCTTGTCCTCTTTTGTCACATTGTTTATTAAAATTTTGACTATTAGTCTAGTTATTAATTAAACATTTTATTTTCTATTTTTAGATACATTTCTTTATAAATAATCTACAAAGATCCCTACAAGTCGTCTAAATTTGTTAAATATTCTCTGAAAATTGATAAACATTTGGTAAGTGAATTCCCAAATTTAAAATTACAATTTATATTTTACTAATTTTAATTTTTGACTTAAACGATCTTTCTAAAACTGGTTTATATTTTTTCTGAATTTTTCTGAAACGAACATTGATGATCGAGCAATACAATAATATATGTATTCTCTGATTGGTGATCAAAATTGACAAACATGTCTTCTAACGAGAACTGATTCTTTCTAGAAGCTGACTTCTTCATCAGTGGTGCTAGCTCTACTAGCCGCTTCAGCTTACCACTGAACTGTTTGCGAGTTATATCATGTCTGCATACTAGTAACTCCCAAACTATTGCTTTAGCTTGCAACTGATCCTATTATTACATGATTAACCATAAGTCTGGCATCTGGCCTGCAAGAGGCAGGATTCTAGGTAGTTGCGACTTTATGAAAACACTGATGTTGTTCCTATCACGGACTTAGTCCTCGCAACGTTCTTTAAATTTTTGCCAAAAATAAATACAAAGCATTGAAAAGCATTTTCTATTAATAAAGGTCCTAACAACACCTTAATCAGGCAGCAGATTTAGGAACTCAAATGTCAAATTTATAGTCCCTTTTAATCTACCGACTAACTTCAGTAGAAGTCCTAATCCCTTTAATTCTTATTTCACAACTCTTAAACATATTGATTATTAAAGGCGATAATCATCTGCATGAATTTCGTCCGAATTTTATATTCAACTTCAACTTTAAAGAATTATTTCAGACAATATTTAGTCCGCTGAAGCCCGTCACGACCGTCAAAAAAGTTAAACAACTACGTTGTCTCTTGATTTCCCCTTTAATTTGCATACCAGAAAAATATTAATTTACAAAATCGTTCTCCTGTGTTGCTTACTGATTGTATAAATATTTATGTAGACCCTAAAATGTAACTGTAATTGTTTTCACTACGCGCCATCTGGCGCACACGAGCAAACACTCGTAATAATTGTGGCTACATTTGTAATGGCCTCCCATGAATAAATTTGTATTTACTTAGTCGGAGTGCAATTTCCTAACTTTTATGGCGGGAATATTAATATATGTACATAAATTAGAAACAAACAAACAGCTTCTGCATTCCGGAATCGGAGACGTACGACAGACTAAGATTATATTTAGCTTCAATAAAAATAATTAAGATGTCATAACGCGAAGATGGCTTGATGAGTCAACGACTTTTGATTCAAATTTGTCGTTTTGTCCAGCTCGAAAGTTATAAAGGTTTTGTTGTGATTCGTAAGCTGCACGATTTTATTTCAAAGGTAGTCGGATTCTGACTACGAGGTTATTCAAACACCCATTAGTGCAGGCCAATCCATGATGTCTGAACTAAAGTCACGTCGTAGCCGCTCTTCTCCAAGTTGAAAAGAAGGCGATCTTACTTTTGTAGAGGTTCACTTGGAGTACCCTCAGCTTCTAATGGCTTCTTTTCCACTATTTTCCACCGCTCCCGTAACATTTGTACTGCGGTCTATGAGCGCAACGGTAAAATGCCGCTTCGTAATTTCTGTCGCTACCTTGGACGTTGTCGGTTTGTCGTCCGCGTGCTTGACGTCTGGCTTCCCGGCTACGTCTTTACACTTCCTTCGGCTCGCACTCCGTCGAACGCCGCTTGTTGCCAGAATTGCAACACTCGGTAACCTGCACGTGGAAAGCAAAGAAGTTCTTCTTCTTTTTCTACGTTTATACTTACAGCGCTTTCTTGGCCTGAATGTTCATGGACTATGGCACTCATGCGCTGTAAAGCTGGTTTGGTAGTAGTACTACAACCACCATAACCTGTTCCTGCTGTAATGGAGGTGTGGCCGCTGGTGACACCGCATAAGATCGCTGCTGAGCACAGTGGTAGTAGCGTCGTCTCCCATCGACGTTTGAACTGATATCCCAGTCCGCTTTGTTCCTGTATTTACCTCCATGTTGAGTTTTTGATACCGAGTCTCTACCCCTAGCGCGTCAGACCTAACGCTAGTTACCTTATCAGCAATGACCGTTGTATTACCCATTAACCTGGTACTTCTGATGATGTATGTATATACGGCAGTCCATCATAAGGGGATTATTGGGAAAATAAGTCAGCCTTCGCTAGGAGCCGCCTGCTTGCAATGTATTGACTCTGACAGGAGCCAGCTTGAAACGAAGTGTTACAAACAAACGATTCTTGGACTGGGTGAATCCTTCCTATTAGTAGTCTGAAATAAAGGGTTTTGTAAGATATTTAACAAGTTCCGGTTCCCAACCGATACCACGGATCTTAGTAATTTTTCACAGGAGAACTACATACTTTTCGGTCACCAATGATGCATTCACTTCCAGAGAAGGAGTGGAATACTGGTAACTATACAGTTAGGCCCAAAATGAATAATCGAGTGGGAGGGGTGTCCGACTACCAGATTACTGCTGCGTCTTATAAGCTGGGATCACAGTAATTAAAGAAAGTACTGAGAAGCCCCCAACATAGAAATATATTTTAATATTATACAGATTGCCAAGTAGCATCAAACTTTCTTAGAGTTTTATCAAAGATAGTGATCGCTTATTGGATTTTACATCTTACATCCTACATCGTAAAAATAGCCGACTCTCGGAATATCTGTCGCATATGCCGACTATAAAAATTCAAAAGGAATGACATGAGAGAGTATCAACTGTCTAATAGGCAGGTATTATAGCAGACTGCGGATGCCATACAACGATTATTGTAGAAGCTGCTAAGAGATAGAAGTAAAAGAGATTAAAAAACATATTCTCTGCATCTACAAGGCTGGGTATAGGAAAATACGAAAAACGCAACTATCGGTCGATGATTTCTTGATGATATCTTGGATGCTTTACAAACAAAACTTTTTAAGTTAATGAATGTCAACGTAAGCTCCTGGTGATTTTGAGAGAACATAATAGAGTGAGCGAGTTCAAACAAGCACATACTGCTAATGTGAGGACTAATAACCTCTCCATACATATTCGTGTTAAAATGTTATCCAATGTGATGGCTTCAAACATTTACATTTATTCAATGAGTACTACAAAAACGATTACTTTACCATGCGGAATTAACCGTTATAAAGTATATGCAAAAAATTTTCAACAATTCTTTAAATCAAACATTTTGGAACAAAATACACATCTGTACCGACCAATGATCTTATAAACGTATACACATACTTATACTATATATACAAATGCATATATCATGTGCAGTAATGAAATGCAGTCCGAATTGTTTATTGGCAGGGGCATCTGCATTTGCGAGTTATTTAATGCACTTCAATGCAAATCAAAGCTGATCGAATTTTAAATAACAAATATAAATGCATATGTATGTACTTGTATGTATGCAGTGTTCGACTGGGTGCAATTCACATTTCGGCCACAATTGTTACGGAGCAAATATTTATCTCCACGCGCAAGACACTGGCGCCCATATGCAACTGGAAGAGTTCTTAACAAAGCTATCTGCTGTATTTATTTTCGTATGCCAGCGTCAAAGCGCTCCTCCCAAATAAATATTGTATTAAGCTCGTTGATTTTCTTTATTTATTTTTGTTAATTTAATTTCCTTTTGTTTTGTCTTTGGTTATCTGATGGCAAGAAATTCTTGAACCAATTGACGGATATCGGAAAACGTGTCTCGCAATTGCATTTATATAAATAATTTAATTTTGAAATAGCCTGTAGTATGTGTTCCATTTGAGGTATAAAGTCCATAGAGTTGATGGAAAAATGTAATAAAACGCAAAGCTTTTTAATTAAATAGCAGTCAACCCATACTTTGTCGTTCGAACATAAGCTCAAAGTCGAAAACGTACTCAAATTCCAATATTGAAGCTTCTTTACCTATAGTCTCGATCTTATAGTGGCATCAATAGTTCACTCAAAATACATTTA